>NW_026054858.1:0-45562 GCF_022478755.1 Daldinia loculata | reverse complement strand
ACACCCCCACCCCCCCCCCCCCCCCCCCCCCCCCCCCCCCCCCCCCCCCCCCCCCCCCCCAAACAAAAAAAAAAAAAAAAAAAAAAAACTGTCCGTCAAATCTTTCCGAAAAAACCGCTCAAACTTCTAAGTCCCAGAGGCGGTTACCCTGTAAAAAAAACTTTTTTTTATTTTTTTTTATTTTTTTTTTATTTTTTTTATTTTTTTCAATTTTTTTTTATTTTTTTATTTTTAATTTTTTTTTATTTTTTATTTTTTTTATTTATTTATTTATTTTTTTTTTATTATTTTTTTTTATTTTTTATTATTATTTTTCATTATTATTTTTATTTATTTTATATTATTTTTTATTATTTTTCATTATTTTTTATTATTTTTCATTATTTTTTATTATTATTTTTCATTATTATTTTTACTTATTTTATATTATTTTTTATTATTTTTTTAAATTTTTATTTTATTTTTAAATATCGGTCATTTTTCAAATTGACCACTTGTAAGGTTATTGTCATTTTGGTTGATTATGTAAGCATATGGCTGCAAGGCTAGGGGCTGCAAGGCTAGGGGCTGCAAGGCTAGGTGTTGCAAGGTTAACGGCTAAAGGCGCTAAGCAAATGCATCCAATCAAAACACATTACCGGTGCAAGGGCTAAAAGCGATGCACCCAATCAATCAATTTTAAGGTGCAAGGGTTAAAAGGGATGCACCCAATAAAAACACTCGGATGGTGCGGGGGCGATGCGGGGTGCGGCCAATCAGATTTGTAGGTGTTGGGTCTTATCAGCTTATCGGGGTCTTATCAATGGTCTTATCAATTTCCGGGTATTTTTTACGTAAGCACATACAATTTCTTATCAATTACCTTATCAATTACCTTATCAATTACCTTATCAATTAAAAAAGTTTGAGCGCAATATTCCTTCGGAAAGATTACGTATTAGACTTATAAATTCAAGAAATTAGTAACAGGTACTTAAACGTGCTATCCCTTCAACTTGATAGAAAGTTCCTGGAAGTTGTACATACCTATGTATGTAAGTACTTGTAGGAGATGTGCGGGGAAACTGCTGCTTATCAATTATCTGAGCCACAAGGCTACCGATGCTAACTTACTACACTAGCCTCTATGCTTCCAAGTTCCATCACTTCTAGATCCGAGGCCCGTGCACAATTGCCGCTGTCTTTTCATGGGATGTTTTCCCCATTCAACATCAAAACCTCCACTCGTGACAAACTTCCATCAGCATTCGGAGGACCACGTCACGACACGATTTAGCACCTCCCAACACGGCGCGTACTCGGCGGTGTCGGTTTCTGTATACGCCGGTCAACAATAAGTAAGTGCTGTCGCGTCACCGGCAGTTTGATTCTTCGCGACAACATCATTCGGCGGTATCTTACTTAGATTCTCCCTTTTTTTTTATTCACTACCTTGGTCCAGCAAATACACTCCACCGGGACCTAAAAGGAAAAGGCTAGGTCTCTTTAAGTGCTAGAAGAGCTTGAAGGTCATATTTTTGGTCACTTTGCCTTCGCCTTCTGGCCAGATCATAGATCAACCCAGCTCCGTAGAAGCCATGATTGTCTGAAGAGTTTCTGCTGCCAATTTCTAAAGTCGCAACGTAGACTCAGACTCTCTCGCAACACCAAGCAACTAAATACCTGTGCTGCAACTTGACCTGCATTCTCCTGATTTGAGCTTCACCGATTCTCAATATGTCTGGTAAGCGTACCACCCGCCATAGTTCTGCGACAAGCAGCTCGGCGCAAGTCCTAGTTGACGCACGCCAAAGTGCTCGTCATAATATACATTCTGTTATTCCAAGCCCAGTTAGCAAGCTAAGTCAGTCACTAACGCGTATCCACGTCTCTGTAGGCGAACCAGAGCCTCGTCGATCCGTGCGAGCCACAAAAGGTCAACACACAAAAGCATTTGATCAACTCGAGAACGGACCGGAACCTGTGAAGCGACGCCAGACCAAAAAGAACAGCAAGAAAACGACCGAGAAGGACGAGAAGCAGGACGAGGATGAAGAAATCATACGTTGCATCTGCGGTGCTACTACGCAGGACGACGATGATACGAACGAACCGTGGATTGCATGCGACAAGTGTGGTGCTTGGCAACACAATGTGTGTATGGGCATGAGTGTTTTTACGGAAGATTTAACTAGAGATTATTTCTGCGAACAATGCGCGCCCGAAGATCACAAGACTACCCTGGAGGCTATGAAGAAAGGGGAGAGGCCGTGGGAGGAGCGTAGGCATAAGTATGAAGAAGAGAAGAAGCGCAAAAAGGGGGGTAGGAAAAGTAAGGGAAAGCGCGTAAGCGATCCTAAGGACCGTTCATCACCGAGTACATCTACTACGAAGGCAAAGGCATCTCCTACCCCCGATGCGAAAAAGGATGAAAGTACCCCTGAGTCGGCTTCTAAGGGCAAGCGCAAAGCTCGGGATCAGTCACAAGGGCCACATAGCAAGCTTCGCAAGGTTTCAGATGTACAGGCAGTTCCGTCAAGTCCGGCATACACTCCTCCGGATGACTTGCCCGAGAGCATTCAGAAGCTTGAAGGCCCTCGAAGACAAGCAGCCTTAGGCTTGCAGAAATCCCTTGATGCGGCCGTCGACCTTACTGAGAAGAGAAAGCTATATGCCATCCCTCAAGGCTCATCCAAAAAGGACATTACTGAACGATTAGCTATCGAGGTTGAACGAGCCTTTCAAGACACTCACCCGAACACTTCTCATAATGCATCCCAACTTCGCGCACTGTTCTTCAGTCTGAAGAATAATGTAGAACTTGCTAGCCAGGTCCTGAACAGGACATTGCCACCTACATCCTTTGTAGTGATGACTGGCGACCAGCTTGCCACCAAAGAGCAGCAGCGTGAGACAGCCGAGATGAAAGCGCGGGCGGAGAAGCAATCCATTCTGATCACTGAAGATGGCCCACGGGTACGACGAACTCACAAAGGAGAGGAAGTTGTTGAAGGGGATCACCTTACAGTGGAATTAGATGAAGCCCCGTCTAATCTTCGCCGAAAGGGTGTTAGAGAAGCGAGTGAGGCCGCCAATGCGAGCAATGACGTGACTGCGTCATCGGCAGATGGAGTAGCGTCTCCTACGAATGCTGGTAGCCGTTCTAGCTCATCTGCGGTGCCTCTTCGGGTCGATACTCAAGCACACCAGCACTCGCCTAGAAAATCAGACTTCGATATTGGTAAAGTCTTCTCAAGCGTGCGATCCCCCTCGGTATCCCATCAAAGACGAACTTCTACACAAGTTCAGTCGGCCGGTCCCGGCGACGATCCCGAAGTCGATCGACTACTTCAGGAGGACGGCAACGAATCTCCGCCATACTCACCGACGGAGCACATTGATCCTGATATCGTGTGGCGCGGTCCCCTTGTTATGACCAATGTGGCCGAGGTTGATACCGTAGCGAGGTATGCTGGCGGAGCTGATCTCAGCAAGGTTAGGAACATTGCATGGAAAGATCTGATACCACCTCTTCTCACAGTCGCTGGGCGTATCGCGGAAGAGAAAGCTATACCGTATCTATGCGGGTTGAGGTATAACAACCAGGTAGACTTAGTCATTACCAGTTTGTCTCCAAGCCACCCCACGGACCCTGCCGCGCAAAAGCAATTCTTAGCCGTCATCGAATACTTCCAATCTAAGAAACGATATGGCGTTGTCGGTGAAAAGAAGCTAGGCAATGTGAGAGATACCTACTTAGTGCCTGTGGCAGAGGGCGATGGTCCGATCCCAGAACCATTGCAGAACATTGGAGATCACCTCATCCCTCTGAAGCGTTCTGAGCCTATGCTTCTAATGATCTTTGTCTATCGGGATGAGAGACAGGCGCAGATCCCGATAGATCAACAGCGATCTGAGTTGCAGACCACCGCATCGGCAACACCAACCCAAGGTACACCAATGCCGAGGCCATCACTCTCAGGCCCATCATGGTCACCCGCAACACCTCAAGGGTCCTTCGGCACGGCCTTATCTCAGCCACAATATAGTCAAACGCCGATTCCGCCTCCCAAGATTCCAGGCCACCCGACACCAGTAGTGCCGCCACGTCAGGCACCGCCAGCAACCGCGCCGCAAGTCGCACAAGACCCTATGGTCCCGGCTTTACGAGCTGCGCAGGCTGAAGGCGAGATGAAGGCTCGTCAGGTTCTTGGCCCTCTATTTTCTAGTTCGACCGTTGCCTTCCTACTTCCTCATGCCGCTCGCATGAAAGAAGGCGAGTGGACTGCTGTTCGTAGAGCTCTGGAACGCGATCCACGAGCCCGTGATGATTTACAACTTCTGAGCAAGCTTTTGACTGAAGAGGGCAACAATCACCGTAAGAATGGTCCGCAGCCCAACCCAGTTCCCTCCGGTGTCGCCCAGACCACGCTTGCGGCAACGATTGAAGGTTCGGCGCCAGCGGTCCAGCCTAATACATGATTCTTCTCATTCACCGATCAAAGCGACAGTTCTGTTCGAATAAATATGTATTCCAATCTCAGTGGTCAGAATTGGGTCATTGTGGTTAATGAGCCCTCGGTATGGACTACGAGCTCTTGAGACGGTTTGATTCTTGAAAGCGTGCCCGCTCAACGCTGGGCTCGCATAGCACGCTATAATGATTGGCCTAGAGGGGAGGCTATGGCACCCCTGAGCAAACAATTCCAATCAAAATAGACACCACTTATCTTTCCAACTTTTACTTGCTTCACTTGCTCTGTTCCGTTCTATTCCAAGTTTATGCCGGTCTGCATTGAGATCCTGCCTAATGTCTTGACAAGATAACGTTTAAGATCCGTAAAGGTCATGCTCTCAAGGTAACCTGCACACACTCGATGATACCAGATCCATAAACCTTGGATGGTCTTCGCCATTTTGCACATTTCGACTAGGAGCCGGGTTGAATCGTGACTCATCGATCCGCTCTAGGGTCGGTTGTAATTACCAAACACCATTCGTTGGCCCTTGCTAGCCATTTCAATCAATGTACAGAGCCTCGGTGATTCTACTTAATGCAGATACGTGTCAGCATAGTCACCATCCCATGAAGAAGATGGTGACTCGATAAAACAAAAACACGTTTAAGCTCTAAAGCTAGTCTTTTAGCAATCACCAAGGTCAGTTTTAAGACTAACTGGCACGTATTGTCTTTTATGAGGATAGGGGCTAACGTTTGGCAGATAACTTGAGCATCTCTGCGGCGTTCCGGTCGCCATTTTCTCCTCAGTTCAGTATCGAGTTTTGTACTCAAGTTCTGTTGGTTAAGGGAGTTGGGGGGGATGGAAAATGTTGCTATAGCTTAATGTCTCTTCGCATAACTGGCCCGATCCTGTAGCATTTCAGGTTTACTTTGCGGAAAAAAGAAAAAAGAAATAAATACGGTTTGAGTTTGCTCATGAACATTTATGATCAGGCCCGATAATAGTTGATTCAAGTTTCGTAATCGTCAACGTCTAGGGTAAATGTTACATCGTCACGCGTTGAGCTTCTTAATATGAACTTTTAAGCCTGATACGTTGGCAAGATAAGTAAGATCCATGCTATTGGAAGTAACCGCGACTATTGTATTAGTTGGTATCTCTTGAAAAGCCCGTGGGGTTCTCTATATGCCGTGCATGACCCGACGTGAAACGTAACCTCTGGAGGATTCCATCGGGCAGCATAATTCGTCTTAGGAGTGGACTTCCCCGTATTACCCCAGGCCAGCCAGCACTTCGTCATCCGTCTACCCCTTACGTGCCCCAAGTATCTATCTATCTCTGCATCTCGCGTACATACCTATGCACGTGTCTCCTTCCGTTATTGGAAGGGTATCTGGGCAGATGCGGCTGTTATCGTCCGCGTAGTTAGACCAGACCAGGCTCTCGCTTGCTTGTGATAGTATTAGTAACGTTGACGCTCCACCACCAAGTCTCGATGATAGGGCGAGTTCAGGGGCCCCGCGATCTCGAAGATGACGGGCTTGGATGGCCGCAGGGCCAAGCTTGTAGTCTGCTGGAACGACGAACCCGGCGATGGACGTGTTACCACTCACGGAGCCGTCTCCTACTGCTTCTATTGAGGCATTTAGCGGACGTACCTAGGTATATATGACCTGGCTACCTAGGTAGGTATGTTTCTTCTAGGCTGCAGCTGTGCTTTGCCTTGTTTTCTCTGCCTTGCTACGGTGTTGGCTGGGGGGAAATATCCTTGCTCGCTCGCTTGTGTTTTTGCCAGCTCACCTCACTCTCGTAGATACCCTGTACCTGGAGTTAGGCTGAGAGAGAGAGAGAGATATTTACTCACTCTGGAGATCTACAATCCCGTTGGTCAGCAGCACAGGCCCCAGGTTCCCCGGGCGCGGCGCCATCGACCATTCCTCGTCGTAGCGCTCGATGCCCCAGAGCATGGTGTACTGGAGCGGGATACCTGCCAACTGCTCGATGGTGGCGTTGAACGGGTCGCCTGGTTTGATAGCGCTCGGGATACCGATGCGGTAGAGCCGCGCCTCGGCTATTCCAGCGGCGGCCAGCGTAGCCGATATACATAGCGCGAAAGGACAACCACATCTTGTTTTCTTGGTGGACTATTTAGCGATTTTGCCACCTCCGCCTTGTATAATGCTGACGACGATCACTGGGTCTAGTGTAGCTGCCCGACCGCATTTAGCGCGGGCGTAGGTAGGTTTCATCTTGATATTTACATATGGCCTTGCGGTACTTATTGAACTTACTCGGGCTCGGAGAGGAGGGTCTGGATAGTGAGGTAGGTAGATAGGGGATTTTTTCGGGTGCGACTGTTTGCGATCTACGTATCATACGAGCGAACCTATGGAGATATGTATGGAGATGACCTCGCGGTCTAGAAGCGTAGCCTACCTTGGATCTGCAAATTTCGCCATACAGACCGGCTCGTGGAGGGCCGAGGCGGCTTATAGTGTATGGGTTTTGATTAAGAGATCCCGCCATACATAGTTCCTAAAGTTGCCACCCACTGGCTATTCAGGCTCGAGGAGTTGGATTTCTCCTATTGGTGAGAAGTTGTTACGGCGCGATCCGAAGTTAGGGTACCCGGCACTTGATACGCTACTTTAGTTTAGTAAATACTTTAGTTATTTGACAATGCCTAACAGGTAGGTAGATAGATGATGGATTACATGGTTACATACATATATCTGGCTACCCAAACTTCGCACATTGGGCTACTAATGAGAAAAAAGAAGAGAGAAAAAAAACTTGTTAAACCCGGCCTGTTGGCAAGCTGGCAAGCTGATGAAACCGCTAACACGGCTACTACCGCATTCGGTTGTTGATAGGAGTTATGATTGGTTCAATTCAAGAGAGGTACCTAATCTGGGTACTTAAAGATACCTACATGTACCCCAACACGCCCAAGAGCCCAGTCGTGTACTTCTAGAACCGTGGAGAAAAGACTTTGTTTACCGAAGCACCAATAAGATGAAATATCACAACTTTTCGTTTGCTTTCCGTTGCCACAGAAAGAAAGATTAGATTTTTTGACAATTTGAAAAAATATATTGAATTGAATTAAATAGAATCCACGAATTACGATTGCTGAGTTTCTAATTGCAACCCTTCCATGTTCCCCCGTTCGAGCTCGTGCTCATTGTCTAGACCGGATTACATGATGACCTGATAACAACAAGGCATGACTGACGTCCGACAACCTTACACTAGCAGTACACGTCGTGAGGGCGAAATTAACATGATATGAGGTCTTCCCTTTGCTTCCTTTTCCCGGTAAACCCCCCAATCTCATGTTCCATTTTCGCTTTCCCCTCCCGATTCCCCCCCCCCCCCCCCAATTTGATGATGATGATATGTAGAATAACAAGTAACAAGTAGAGAAACATGTAATGAGAATGATGATAGTAGTGAACAAAGGGAAGAAAAAAAAAGGGTAAATGCTATGACGGCGGTGTAAGTTGTAGAATATGGCTACAATCCCCCTTGACAGTTTTGAACAATCTATGGCTTGTTCAGTCTCCCCCTCGTACACGATGATGGTGGTGGTGGTGATGATGATGATGATGACAGCAGCGTTCGAAATAATACAGCTGACAACAACACGACAAACTAAAAATATTCGAGCCCCTCCCCCTCGCTCGTCCGTGCTTTTTGTGTATCCCGTAGTTAATAACCCATACCCGTGTAGACCCGCGACAGCGACAGAATCGTTCTGCTCGTAAGCAAGTAAGCCGTCAGTCTTGGTCGAAGATCTCTCAATTCTCATATTCCTCCGCTCTATCGTTTTCCCGTTGGACTCGTATTGTCGTAGTATTATTTTCATCATGATGGTATTGGTATTGGTGTTGGTGTTGTTGATGATGATGTTTGATTTTTTTTTTTCTCTATCCCGGACCTCGATTAATATTTGAGTGGACTTTCCCACTCTCTTGGCGTGACCAGCAGCCTGTAATTTATAATGGCGACTTGTCTCTCTTCTTGAGCGTATCGCGCGACATGACGAGTATGTTGCCGTCCTTGTCCGAGGGGTTGCGGACGAAGATTAGGCTGTTTGATGGTGAGCGGCTCTGACGCTTGTTGTTGCGCGACTTGGATCGGTCCTTGGACCGGTCTTTGTCGTGTAGCTTGTCTTGCAGCTTGCTCACGAGTGATTGTAGGTCGATGATTTGGGCTGTAGATGATGCCTGTGTCGCAGTGGCTGTAGAGAGTTGTATGTTCGCCGTGTCAAGTCGCATAGTTAATGAATGCACTTGCTCGACTAGGCCGGGTACCTTGTCCGCTTCGGCCTGGAGATCCTTGATCTTGCCTTCGAGGTCCGTCTTCTCCTGGGTTAGAGCCGTGACCCTATCAGATTCGGCCTGGAGGTCTTTAGATTTCGCCTCCAACTTGGCCTCGAGATCGGTCTTCTCTTGAGTTAGCGCGGGAATCTTGCTGGCTTCGGTCTGGAGGTCGTTCGTCTTGACCTCCAGGTCCGACTTCTCCTGTGCGAGCACGGAGACCTTGCCCTCAAGTTCCTTCACGCTCCCTTCGAGAGTGGCCTTCTCCTCGTGAAGCTTGGTAAGGCCTGAACCCTCTTCTAGGTTCTTAGCGACAGCGGCGATCTTGTCCTTCTCCTCTTGCAGCACCTTGGCAGCTTCTTGGTGCTTTTCGACATCAGCTTCAAGTCCCTTGGACCGCTCCTCAAGTCCCTTCGAGCGTTCCTCGCAACCTGCGTGTTCCCGACGGAGCTTCTCGAGGTCGTCGTACACCTTTCCGAGATCAGCGGTGCGGATGATCAACTGTTCTTTCTCCGATTCGAGAGTCTTATTATACTCCCGTACCAGGCTGAGGTCGTTCTCGACGTTGACTAAGTTAGCCCGAACATTCACCAGTTCTGCGTCAAGCCGTAGTCGCTCTGATGCAAGGGAGATGTTAGCTTCCTTGGATCCGGCAATCTCGGTGACTAGACCGTCAATTCTTGACTGCTTGTCGTCGATTATCGTCTTGAAATCCAAAGCTTGCTTGTCGAGCTCCTGCTTGGAGAATTCCAACTGCTTTCCTAGATCATCCCTGGTAGCTTCCAGTTGTTTCTCAAGGTCGCCCTTGGTCGTCTCAAGCTGCTTCTCGAGATCATCCTTGGTCGCTGCGAGTTGCTTCTCAAGATCGTCTCTGGCCGTCTTGGCGACGTCGAGCTGTTCTTGAAGTTCTTTCTTCTCGGAATGTGCAGTCTCGAGTTGCTTCTCGACATCTTCCCTACTGGCCTTCACCGACTCGATGTCCTTCTCGAGAGATTGCTTGTCGGACTCGAGCGATGCGACATGTACCCTAAGAGACTGAATATCTCGCTCAAAGCATCTGACCTTCTCTTCAAGGGCAGCCCTCTCGTCTCGAAGGTCCTCAACTCGGTTGTATAGCTTCTGGTTATCCTTGTCGAGTGCTGCATTCTCCTCTCTGACGGGTCCGGTGTTGGCCTCCAGAGATTTGATCTTGGATAAGAATCTAGAGGCGTCCGCCCGAGCCTGGTCTCTCTCTGACGTCAACTCCTTGACTTCGCAGTCTAGTTCCCTGAGTTCGTTGTTCAAATCTTTGACTTCGGTGCTCAGATCTTTAATATCCTTATTGCGAGCGCCCATTTGTCTTTCGAAGCTTGCTGTTGTGTGCTCCAGGGTTTCGATATCACGTCTGAGTGCGTCTTCCTGTTCTCTTTGAGCGGCGTCTCGTACTGCCAGTTCCCGCTCGAGCTCGACGACCTGCTGCTCAAACCTGTCACGCATGTGCTTGAGACTGTCTCGTTCCCTCTCTGCCTCTATTAACATGCCTTGCTGTAGTTGTAAGTTGCTGCGGAATTCGTCAGAAATCTGCCGTTGCTCCTCGAGGTCTCTTAAGATAAGCTCCTTTGAGTTGCGCTCGATGTTCAGGACGCGCACGATCTCCTTGTTCTCTTTTCCCCTAGTAGATAGTTGTACAGAAACATCATCCAGGTCCCTGCTTAGTCTACTCCGTTCTTGTCGGAGGGTATCAGTTTCTGACTCTAGTTGCTCAAGCTTGTACACGAGGTCGTTGTCTGGCTTCCGAGCGAGCTGAAGTTCCTGAGACTGCGAGGGGGCCTGCTGCGGCTTGGGTGGGACGAATTGAATGTGCACAGTCCTCTTCTTCTCTGGGACGGGAGGTTTAGATACCTCCGAAGGCGCCCTAGATCGCGTCCGCGTCCTGGCTCTGTTTGAAGCTGCTGATGGTACGTGGCGTACATGTTTGACTTGGGTCGAGGGTTTAGAGGGCTTAGGGGGAACACTAGAATCTGATATGACGCTAGTAGCCTGTGTGTTGACAGAGAGCTCTGACGATGCCGATTGGGAGTCAGTTTCATAGGATGTATATCTGTCACTGTCCGAGTGGTATGTTGGTGATGGGGGTCCCGAAGGCGTGTACATTTGTTGTTCTGGCCTCGAGACTCTGTAAAAGCGTGCGGCAAGGGGATCTTGCGGTCGCGCGGGTGGTGTTGGGTTCTTTAGGATACCTCTTAGAGGACCTGGTTGTGATGTTGTTGTTGTTGTGACTGCCCGGCTATGGGTTGTCTCTGCTTCGGATGCGGCCGGCCGTGATCTTGACCGGGGCCGCTCGGCGATTGCTGGGGCTGGGGTTGGGAATCCGCCGGGCATGGCGAATGCCCGCTCCACGGGTCGGCTTGTTCGCACGTCCATCTTAATTCTTCTTCTTCTTCTTCCTCTTCTTCTTATTCTTCTTATCTCTCTTCTCCTTTCAGTATGTCGTATTCTGGGTGGAATTGGTAAGTTAGAGTTGTTATCAAGTGTGCCCAGGTTAGTTCGGCTAGTGTAGTCTCTTGAATTGGAGTTGAAGTGGTGAGGTGCTGGCTCATTTCGGTGGGCTTGGTCAGGTTTTTGTTGTCTGGGAATAACGAGACAAGGTGAGGCAAACGGATGAAGACGTAGCACGGAAGGGTTTTTGTCGACTTTCCTAAGTTAGGATCAGGAGACCCAAAGGGAAGGCTGACGGGTACTTGAATAATAAACTGGATTTGCTACGGTGGGTGTACGGGACGAATGGGACTACATACATACATAGCTCATACAATACCTAATACCTACATACAATACCTGAATGGGTGTGAGGATGACCAAAGACTAGTTGCAGCTGGCATGTCTGCACAACCGCGTGCTTTGCAGGGATATCCTCCCCGGGTCTATCTGCAAGGGAATTTGCTGTACCTACCTGACTCACCGCGAGGCGCCCAATGGGTATACGGAACGTTGCCCAACGGGGGGCCAACGGGGTCCCGTAGCAGTGCCCGTAGTAAAAAGTAGAGAAAGTAGAGAAAGTACAGAAAGTAGACACCGTAGCCTAAGGGCGTACACAGTAAAATACAAAGTTGTACCTGGTGAACCTGGTGAAGGGGTCCAGAGGGGGGGGGAGGTTGGAATCGTTGGATCAGATGCTCAAGTGCCCAATGTCTCCCATGTCTCCCATATCAGGTTGGGCACTCATGCATCCGTGTAAGATGATTGGTTTAAAAACCAGGTGACCCTCTGAATTAATACCCCACCCCCCTTTATTTGGCCATGATTTGCCACCTTTTCCACCTTTTCCACCTTTTCCACCTTTTGCCAAGTCACAAGAATTCATAAAATTACTGACCACTCCCCATCTCTATCACCCTAGGTGCGAGACAAAATCGTAACGCAATTCTTCGTTGGCCTAATGACGTCTTTAGGTTTCTTCTGCCCTATGTTTTTCCACTAGGTATTGACGCGAGTATTGACGCGAGGCTGGCCGACGGCTATGCATTAAGCGAGAGCCAGTCTAATGCTCCTTCACACAATTACACAATTACGGAACAATGCAGGGCATTAGCAGCATTGGCATATATGGAAAGATATATGGAAAGATATATGGGAATTATATCGGATTGGACAGCTGCTGCATCCTCATCCTCCAACCAGCTGTCGACGGAGTCAGTTGAGCCACATAAGACCCGTCTCGAGTTTTATTTTCAGTCGGCCACGCCCCATCTTGGCCCTTACTGAGTCGTCAATTGTGTTGTCAAAGTACCTAATGTACGCGTCTAGATTTGGTCTCGCCAGTGGACAATGGGACGGATCGACCGCCTATCGCCCCTGATAGTTCGATTACGATCTCTATTTAGGTAGGTTAGTTTATAGATTCGTACGGTGGGCGTCTTTTAACGTAGCGACCAAGAGAGTAACCTAGGCGGCTAGGCGACTAGGCGACTAACGACGCCGGTAGATGCCTATTGTTGGTGTGGTGTGGTGAGTTGCGTGCCATATCTAGTGTAGTGTAGTCCCCATCTATTAGTTCCATCTATTAGTCCCCATCTACATATTAGTCCCATCTATTAGTCCCATCTCTTATTAGTCGCCATCTTCAACAAGTAGCGTCGTTGTAGTGTATATACTGGGGAAAAGTATACCGGGGTCACTTTGTGAAATCTGCACGGTGCTTCATTTGATACATTGGTATTCCCGTAATAATTAATAATTACGAAGCGATAAAAATATCCTTCTAATTGGATCCTTGAGGATTCTCTCGATCGGGAGCGACGGTTATACAGGTAACACAATCGCGTCTCGCAAATGCGTAAATACGTAGGTGTGCATCGTAAGTCTTATTTTCTAACGCCGATTACATATGTAGTGAACTGTGAAGCAGGTCTCGAATCTCGAATGTCTGAGTGCGCGAGAATACGATAGACCGATAGGTCGATAGACAACCACATCGAAGATCTAAGGGTCCGATCATCGTGTACCATTTATCGCGTATTCTGTACCGAGCATAATTTCTTGAGATCCGGTCACTTGGGTACATTACTCGCCTTCATTATTTTTGAATTTCTTAATGGTCTCTTCTTAATGATCCTCTCATAAACATTGTTCCCGATAGGTTGTGCGATAGGTTGTGGCGCCGGCACACTGCATAAAACAGTGCGTGCGTAAGTGGAGTTTTGTAAATCATACAGTTCATACCAGACTTATTGAATCGTTGTTATGCCGTAGAAAGGAGGGGGGGGGATCCTCTCTTCTACTCCTCTCTACTCTTCTACTCCTCTACTCCTCTCTACTCCTCTACTCCTCCACTTACGCACTGTGCGGTATAGATTGCGGTATACCTAATTAGATTGCGGTATATGTTGCGGTATAGGTTTAACTTCTCGAACTCCTAGTACTCCTGATATTCCTGATATTCCTGCTATTCCTACTATTCCCAGTATATTCCTTGTATGTTCCTAGTATACACATCAGCTTGCATGGCAGTAGTACCTACATGATATGTACCTACTAACCATCGTTATGCCAACCTAAACCAATACAATTTGTTTCTCAAGGGGCTCGATTGTCGATAGTATGTATCCGTTCCTGCACGTGATCCATTCTCATGTAATTGACATCTGTCGTCTATCGTATGTCGTATATCGTATATCGTATGTATACTTATATGTATACTGTATGTTACATATCGCATGATACATTTACATTATTATGAACCCCCTTTTCCCCAAGGACGCGTTGTATCACCTTGGGCTCCAAGGGAGGCTGGGGGAAAAAGGACAAAAGACAATATGTAGACAATAGAATTACCTAAATGCTGATATCCTTGCCTGTCTGCCTGTTAATGAAGCGAGCGCCTAGAATCGAATGGCCGAAAATACGTCATTAATAGTTCAAGGCTTGAGATTAAGCACTTCCTTTTGGATACTCGATACCCGAACGCCTGTCAAACAACGGAACGTTAGCGTGATCAAGGCAATCGAGCTTTCGGTATCCATCACCTTTGCTAGGATTATATCCATCCATGTCCATCCACAGGTCTCCATCCCATAGCGCATACCGCATAGCGCCCGTGCCCCGATGAAAAACGCGGGGAATAAAAACCATTTCCAACCACAGTACGGCGCTGTCCGCGGCGGCATCCTCCTTCCCAATCATAGACGCGTAGTGTCATTACAAGCCGGATTTATTGGCTATCCGTGGGTCTCGTGAGCCTTCGAACCGCGGGCCGACAGAGCAACATCTAATTCCACTCCTGCGCCAAGAGACAATAGAACTTCCCACTTCTCCTCTCCTTTTAATGGCACCCCTGCCGACCCAAACGCAAGCCAGACCGGAGCCGAAGATGAGGGTTTTTAGGGTAGAGCCCTCGACATACGAAGGTAAGGCACCTCGCCTTTGAAGAAGACCTCGCCCTCACCGCTCATGCCGAAGCGCTGATAAAAACCCAGGGCGCTCTGTCGAGCGTCGCACCAGATACTCGTGGCACCTTTTCTAGCGGCCGCCTCGATGGTGTAGCTCAGCAGGGCGGACCCCACGCCTTTGCCCTGCCACAGCTGCGCGGTGGCGAACTTGCGAAATCGTGCCGCGCCACTACCATCATCGAACAGCGAGATGATGCTCACTAATGATTGTTCGGAATTTTGTTTACTGTCGCGGCTGTTGCAGCTGTCTTCGCCATTATCGTTGGCGTCGCTATCGTTGCTATTGGAGACGAATGCTCCGAAGTGCTGACCGAAGATGTCGTCGGGTAGCTGCACGTAAGACAACGGCTTGTTGGGCCAAAGCACTGCCTGTCGTAGGGCGTAAGTGTCTTTCGCTGAGATAGGTCTTATAGATATGAGTGGTTGCTGCTGTGTGATGGTAGCAGGAATTATGTGACGAGTCTCCATGTTGGGTCGATATATGGTTCCAAGGATCTCCAAACCAAAAGAATGAATGTTTTTTTCGTTTTTTGTGAGAATTATTCTTTTACTCGTTCGTTGTGAGTCGACGATGAGTCAGACGAGCCTTAATTTAGCGGAGATTCTCATACACAGGCACACACTACTTACTACACTACACACTAATAGCCCGTAGCATCGTGAGATGGGATAGGTTAGAGGATAAGTAGGATATAGGCTTAGTCGAGGCTCTGCTAACACCTGCCAATTCATATTCAGACATCTGGCCCCACACAGCATCCTCGCTGACAGCTGCTGACAAGATCCTATAGCCCGTATATAGCTTATTCGCTTACTCGCTTCATAATAATATATTCATTGTACTAATAGGGGGTAGGTATAAAGCATAAAGCATAAAGCATAAAGCATAAAGCATAAACCACATGAAATTCAATATACTACTGCACCTGTGGCTGTGAGTCACGAGCCCCCTTTGAGAAGAATACGAACTTATGATATGAACTATATCCCCATAAATTATGTAGGCCGCGTAGACCGTGAATTGCTAACTAGACTGCCTCTAATCGTGGTTCACTTATATAATATTGAGGCTCAACGCATATTATACGTCGAAAGAAACCAGCAAAGTGGAAAGATAGGTAGATAGTCTAGCCACCGCAGACTACCGCAGACTACCGCAGGCCACCGCACAAGTGTGGCTCGTGCCCCTGTGACAGTTAAGAAGGGTAGTATCACGTAGTGCAGTTAGAACCATAGTTGAACTCGGATCTTGGATCTTGGAACTTGGAACTTGGAACTTGGAAAAGATGAATTGGCAGATTTCTGATTAATAGCTCTCGGATACACATACACATCCGTCCCGAATTCGTTCTAGAACATGACTTAGAACGGTCGTGCTCAGGGCTGGCTCCTCCCGGATGCGTTCCCATCGGCCAAGTTCTTAGTGCTGGTGCCATTCTGGAGCCCCTCTTTCCACGTCTGCCGCTCCGTTTTTGATACTCCGGGGCCCTCGTATACACCGCCGTATGGCCCCGTCGCCCAGCTCTTGCCTTCTCTGGCGGCCTGCGTCGTGGGCTCTCCTCCTTGCTTACTAGTGTATCTGCGCCTATACCACTTGCCGTACTCAAGAAGGTAGTAGAGCCGAAAGCAGAGAAACGCAAACTTGTCGTGTTCAAGATCCTCGGGATATTCCGCCCCAAGGTCTACCGCGGCAGCGATTCCAGACATGACAGCAGTTTCGTGAGCGTTAACCAGAGTCCATGCTGCCGCATAGCGGGTATGGTTCTTCGCTTGGAGAAACATCATCCACGGTACGACGAAGAGATAGTGTGTATAGCTGTGGCAAAGCTGATGCCACCAGTCTTTTCGAATGATCTTTTCCTCTCTGATCTCATGGTCTGTCCATAGATTCCTATCGCGGTCTTTGTTGAGATAGATGGTCTGGAACACGTGCTGCTCAAACGGAACTTTATCCGGGAATTGGCCCTGGTAGTTCGTCGTATCGAAGCACATCTCAAGTTTCGACTGATCCTCCGGGTACATCTTGATATAATACATCGGTCTGAAGTTGTTCACCGCAAAATCAAGACGCGAGGTTTGCCCCACACCGTTCACCTTATCAACAGCCAGGTCTTCTCGGTAGAAGTTTTCATAGTGCTTCTTCATGTAATCCGAGTCGTTGTGAGTGATCGTAATGTCATCGCTGAATTTGGCTGACCCTAGTACCTTTTTCTCCCTCCAGGTCGCTGTTCGATCCAAGACTTTCTTCGCCGTGTCAGCAAGGCAACACATAACAATCTCATCGTATACCTCCCCGGTAACTGGGGCGTCCGGATCCCCTCCAGTGGGGTTATGCCTGTCGGGCACAGGCGTCCGTGCTTTAAGCTCGACAACGACCCCGCGATTATTCCTCTGGACGATCTTAGTGAGCTCTGTGGACAGGCGAACAATTACGCCACGCGCGATTAGGTCCCTCATCCAAGTGCCATAAAACTCTGAGAAATTGGGGAAGACAATCATCGGGGGTTTGTTATTGACAAAGGTGTTTTTATCAGGAGCATACCACATTCCGTACGTTGGCGACGTAAAGAGTCTCTCGAACATAATGGTAGGAACTTCCGGGGTAGCATTCCCCGTTCCTAGAAATAAGGCGGTCATGGGTAGAGCGATTGTGTTGGTAAATTCCTTAGAGAACCCGAACAGCTTGAGGACAAGCTTTAGAGGAAGTAAGGCAAAGAAGACCTCGAACCAACGTATTAGTTTTAACACTACTGGTAACCGCCTGACTTCCTTCTCGTGGCGGGCTAGCAGGCGTGTTGGAAATACATTAGTCCAAAAAGTTTCATCTTTGCCGAATGAGACCTGGAGATTCACGGGATCGGCATGGAAGCCCTGTCGATGAAACATAGTCACTGTGTGGTGAAAGATATAAGAGCCGCCCTGTATTATCTTCTGTCAATAACCACAACCGCTTAAAGAGTCTTTAAAACTCATACTTGAACTCCTTGATTACACCATGACGCCCCATAACGTTCCTTGTCTAGTGGAATAGAGAACGCTTGCCCGCCACAATAATCGACAGCGTCTATCAGCGTGACATGGAATTTATCAGGATGTTGCGACAGGTGGTATGCTGTAGACATACTGGTGTCTGTAAATTAGATCAATGAAATGGTATGAAAACTTGGATAACACATACCCAGCAGCGCCGGCACCGACGACTAGAACTCGCGTACGCCCATCCAAGGTCGTACTTCCATTCTGAGCCATAATGTTTAGACTTCGTTTGATACCCAGATTAAAGGTGTCGCTGGTTATTCCTATTTGGCATGATGTGTTATCTGAAGCACTGAGTTTAGTGTCTTTGAGCTTGATGATGAGTACACGTCAGATCACGACGTCATGTATTTTCCAGGGAGCATTACACGCTACCGGATGGTAGCAAACAATTTAACGGTTAGCCACTAGCAAAGGCCAACTACCATTGATTATAATTAAATTTAACTCAATAGCCCGGGGCACTTCATGATTGGGTTAAATGATAGCCCTATTTTGCTCCTTCATAACATTATTCGCCTCTTCCCTAAGTTGCCTCTCGAGTCCGTAGCTGCTAGGCGTGGACTAGGAATGTTCTTGTAGGGCTTGTTACCAAGACCTTGATGACAGCTTGAGTGGCCTCTGAGATTGATATATCCAAAATGGTGGTGAGGACATGTCCAAAGTCTAACTCAAACTCCTTTCGCTCGTAATACTCCGCTCCATCAATGAACCAGAAAACAATGACATCATTAGACAGGACAGGTCTGGAATATCCAAGAGGTCGAGGACGTATTGACGGGTGACAGAAATATTATTCGTCAACTGAAGGAAAGGAGACGGTGATACAGGTCGTAATGCGATGATATTATTCAGTCGTTCATACGCACGTCGCTCGGCTTCTACGATGTCTAGATTTAAGCAACTGTCTAGCTTCTTCGGTTTCTTTAAGCTTTCTGTCGCACCGAAATATTACTCCTTCACGGTGCGCCGGGTGTGGGGAAACCAACAACAGCCGGTAGGTAGTCCTAAACTAAAACAGGTATACTTATTAAACTAATATTATGACAAGAGGGAGTTGCTGAGAGGTTCAATAAGCCCCTATTTCAAATAACATGTGGCATGAATACTCTATTTCTATATCAAAACCCCCCATAGCACCCCCAGAGATAGACTAACTTCTGATATTATAATCATTCAGGAGACCTAGGATCTACCGCAAAGGAGGTCGAAGATGCATTATCAATTAATTTCTCTTTGGTCAATCGCTGGGGTTGTATTCTTCTCCTTGACGAGGCTGATGTTTTTCTTGCATCAAGAAGAAGAGAGGACTTCACGAGGAACGGGTTGGTTGCCGGTAAGTGGACATCCCAACACAAGTCTATTAGGCCCCTAATTTACGATTACTTCCCTAACTCACACTTATTATGCGTCTTAAGCTTTTCTACGCGTACTAGAATATTATGCCGGAATCTTGTTCCTGACTACGAATTGAATTGGCTATTTCGATGAAGCATTTGCTTCTCGAATCCACATGAGTCTTTATTATCCACCTCTGGATGAAATTGCCACCAACCGGATCCTCAAGCTTAACTTTGACTTGATTCGGGATAGGTACAAGAAGAATGGGCGGCCTATTGATATTGATGACTATAGCATCTACAGCTTTGTCACGAAGTTCTGGGTGGAGAATCAGCAGGCTCGGTGGAATGGACGACAAATTCCAAATGCCTGCCAGACGGCCTTGGCTCTAGCCGAGTTCGAGGCCTTACCAAATGATAAGAGGTTCGACCTCAAGTTCAAATCAAAGGCCAAGGTACATCTGAAACGCACAAATATTGAGACGGTCTCGGACGCCTACCTTGAGTTCATCAAGTATCTTAAAGCCGTCCATGGCACTGATCAAGAAACTCACGCTAAGGAGTTGGGTATTCGGGCTATCGAGCAAGTGTTTGACTCTATGATGAATGAGAGAGTTTCAAGAGGAGGCATTTCAGCGTCTCAAGAAAGAACACAGAACCAGAATCCTCTTAGATCCTTCAGAATTCCAGACAGATCACCACCAGCCACACAGACATGCCCATCTTTCGAGCACCATAGCAGAGCCCCTTACAATACCCCTGGGCCTGCATATAGGAATCCAAGCCCTTCATCAGGAACAGGGTATTCAAGCCACGGATACCAGCCAGACAACCCCTTCCTTCAAGCACCACATGCACCTTCTGGATATGGAGCCACTCAGCAATATCCCAGACATACACAGTCAGCGTCGCCAGAAGGGTCATCCGCCTACCCACCTGGACCCTCTCGACCGCAATACTATCCTCAAGGTCAAGGATCTGGCATAGCTAACGACCCTCGCTTCGCCCAGTCGGTACCCGGCCAGGGAACTGGACCACAATATCAGGGTCGGCGCTCGGAAGGATATCCAGCCGCTGGGCAAGCGATGGCAGAATCTACAGGCGTAAACCTAACATCGATACCGGCCTCCTATGGCACTGGGGATCCTAATACTCAGCACGGTGCTTCTAGCAACACTCAGTAAGTACGAGGACAGTGCCCAGGAAGCTATGAAGAGGAAGATATGATATACGCGACTCCGTATAGTGGCAAGGGCAGGTGGCTTGAAGTAGGAAGAGAATCAAGAGGTGGATATAAGAAGATGGCTTTAACGACTCTACGATTTCATAAGATGATAACCTTAACAAGCTTATATCAGTCATATTTCTCTATTCAAGCTTCTCGGTGACTATGTCACGAGGATACTACCTTCATTTATTAGAAACGAAATACATAATAAAGGGGTAGCTATTACTAGGCATATCAGATTAGGACTTGTGCTAATGCACGAATAGCTATTATTTGAAGATCTCCCTGGTAACCTCTTCTTCCAATACCCTACCCTACAATAGCACCCTTAAGGCTAGGCTACTAAAGGAGGCCATCACCCTCGGGAGCAGGCCTGGGAGAGACTGGCTCTATACTAGGAAAGGGGCCAATAAGAATTAAACTTGAAGATGCTATGGCTCTAACATATTGAATACCTAGGTAACAGGTAGTCTTCGCCACTCTCCACCCTTCAGCCCATCCCATGATACTTCTCATTCGCAGCAAATCCACGTATCAAGGTAGTTAAGAATACAGCATCCAAATATCTCAATTATGATCTTTACAAGACTTAGCAGTAACGACGAGCAAGCTAATAATCGCCTACTATCAGACACCAAAACTCCTCGCTAAAATAACAACACCCCGTCTTCCTACCTCGAGGGAAATATATCCAATAAAATTCAAGTTTTGTGCTTTTGGTTCTACATACCCCAATGCAAGAGCCAGTATCAATATGCTCGCCCAACCGATGCAAAATCTACCTAGTAATATACAGATATATGCGTATGCAGCATGCATAAATTATAAATTAAAAAAAAAAAAATCATAAGTCGTAATTAAATCCTCGGACCTTGGCTCAAATAGCAATCTCCCAGAGCCTCGTAGATTAGATGAAATCACAATGATCTCGATATCGCAAACTCGCCCGCTAATATAAGGGGGTATCCAACACACTAATTTTTCCATATAAGGGCAGAGGCCCAAACCTGGGTAAAATTGCCTATAGAGTGCCGTCGGCAGGGCGTCGGTCTCGAGGCTGTATCTGAGTGGCCGGTGCGGCTTGCTCTGCCTGGTCAAATATTCGAGTCGGCTCGGACGCCGACGTCTCTCTATCATTAAGTTGGCTCTCTGTCATCTTCATGATCACGTCCTTACGAGCAACAGAAGGCCAGCCCGTGTTATCCGAGATTGCGGCGTCTTCAGCCTCCGCGAGCCACTTGCGCCATTGTGGTGTGTCGGGGGCGGCGCCACTCCGATTAACCCAAGCTGTACGCTTGGTTTCGCGGATCGCATACCATAGAGTACGCGTGTAGCTTTTAACCCCTTCCCGCGGGTCACTAGAGGTTTCCATATGGGCGTTTTTTGAGATTTCAGGAGTTATATCTCTAATGTCATAGCGGCTTAAGTCCCAGAAGAAGCGTTTCGGGATCAATCCCATAGTCCAGTATAGTCCATTCAATACGATATAACTAACACCGATGAAAACCTGAGAGTACCACTTGCAGTTGCCCAAGAGGATGACAGCCACCATTAACAAGCAGGTTCCAAGTCCCATGAGCACCCTATATGCGCGTCCGCTAACGTGGTATTCGCACTCTTCAGTGCCCGAATAGAGCTCACGCGCTACTTCTTCGGTGCACTTGATAAGGAGGAATGCGCCCTCACGCGTACGGATTATCACGTCTCCATCAGGGACAGTATTGGTGTGACTGCGATTCATTAGGATGGGCCTCCACCACGAAGCCCAGCCAACAATGGAGGTTGCAAAGGAAATGAGGGTAACGGCAAGAATTGCTGTTCCATCCTCGAGTACTGCTGCGAGGGCAATGATACCGCATGTCAATAAAAGAGAGAAGAATGAGAGGACGTGCACAGGGGAATATAGGGTAGCAGGGACTGCAGGTCGTTTTTTATTGTTGGCAAGCGTTGGATTGGCTACGAAGTCCTGAATGTTTTCTCTCATTGTTGCCCGCCTGTGTACGCCTGGTGTTGGACCGGCCTCGACATCGTTGCTGTATCCTGTGTCTATCGGCTCGTTCGGTATACGTGTATTGCGATCTTCAGGAGGACCACGTGGTAGAGTACGGAGTTCGTGTGATGGATTAGTAGACCTTCCATTTGTACGTATGCTTTGAAGGAAGCTCGCTCTGTTATTGAGTGGGCCGGGGACCTCAATGCCACCGGCGTTATTGCGGTCGGTATGGGTGATTTGTAGGACTCGGAAAGCAAATGGTTGCAGCTCGTCAAGAGGGTGAATGATATTGGCAAAAAATCCCACTGTATCGAGGACAACACCGCTGTAGACGCCGGTCATTTTTGCTGTGGTCTCGGGCAAGCGACCAGGCCGGGAAGGCTTTAGGAAAGCCTGCGGGGCAGGGATAATGCGCGGGAGGAGGCAGAAAATACTGGCAGTAATAGTCTGGCAATGTTCTGCTATGGACGACTCGCCGATGACGGCAAGTAATGTTACAACATCAAGGCGCCAACCTCCAGGCCCCTCGGCGCCCTGGACGTCGGAAGAAAACCAGTTAGCCGCCGCAGATCTGATAACACCATCTCCATCGTCGGCCATTATTATACTTTTGACGGTCGTTTAGTGAGTTTTAGTCGGCCGGCAGGCGGGTAGATTCGAACCGTAGGCGTGGGAGGAATGCGGGAAAATAAATTAAGACCAACGCTACTAGGATTTTGGGTTTCGAACTACCCAAGGTTGGATTGTTGGAATCAATTGAGTTGAAACGACGTGTCCGATGGGAACGGAAAGTGTAGGTATGTTACTAAACAACTTCATTTGTATAATAGTCATGATATATATATATATATATATATACATATAAATAGACAGGACCAGGCGGCAAGACACCGACCTTTAAAAAGGGTATAGTACAATGGGAAAGGAAAAGAGAACAAGGTGTTGGAGGCTGAAAATGAAATAAACGTTCGCGG
This sequence comes from Daldinia loculata, assembly GCF_022478755.1. Taxonomy (NCBI): domain Eukaryota; kingdom Fungi; phylum Ascomycota; class Sordariomycetes; order Xylariales; family Hypoxylaceae; genus Daldinia; species Daldinia loculata. The sequence goes on along the minus strand of NW_026054858.1, from coordinate 22,300 downwards.
TCTCTCAAGTTTCGAAAGATATTAGAGTTGGGGGGTGATCCTTGCCTGCTTTGGAGATTCTACTACTTTGATTGGCTAATATCGCGAGCCCCACTCCAACTTTCTTTGGTTTTGGATTAACGTGCGTTAGGTTCCAGGGTCTTCAGCGTAACATTTAACGCTACGGCCCGCCTACCGTCCAGTGCGCTGGCACGCGTCGGATAGTCCCAACAGGCCTTAAACGATTGGGCTTAGTGGAAGCTTAACAGTGCCAAGACTTTCCAATAGTTCCAACAACTCCACTTGACCGATCAGAGCCTCCTTTGTTTGAGGCGCATCTGTATATACATTTGTATATACGTATTATTCATCGCCTCGATGTTGTGTTTCCCGTGGAGGCAACCTCTGCGACTACCTGCAGCACGCGCATAACCACTGGATAATATTATAGGATAAGCATTTCATGAAGGCAGCAGGCAAACAGCGGGCAGTTTGCGATAAGTAGATCGGTGAACGTTTATGTAGCTGATAATCCATCGAGATCGCCCACTACTTTGAGTTAATTAGTAGCTCATAAATTAATAGTAGAAAAGAAAGAAACCTATAGAGATCTGATACGAACTCCCCTAACTTAGTAAGAGGAAAACCTAGTCATGTTCTTGATTCCAGGCGTAACAAGATGAACGCCACCAAACACCTTCTCATATCGGGTATCAAAATCGTGAATATCTGCATCTGGCTCATCGCCTAAACCCCGCTCCAAAAACGCCCAATCTATAAAGCGGCTATCACGCTTCTAAATTAAGCTTAGCCTCCCGCCTTTTCCGACCCTCCTCGATCTGATCTAATCTATCGAGCCTCGCTAGACGACTAGTAGACTGTTTCCCAAGAATCTGAGGAATAAATTCATCTTTCCATCGCCTCTCCCATTCTACTAGGACCCGCTCACGTTCAACTTGGCTCATGCAAGCATGGTCTATGCTCCATCTCGCAAGTTGACGCCAGCCAAACAAATTCATACTGCGATTGCCAACCATGACTTCATAAAAATCGTGTGATAATGTAGACCTAAAGTAATAAAGTAAGACTGAGTGTTCTAAATTGTGGGGATTAGTAGAGACTCACCTAAAAAGGGTACCGTTGTCGCTGTTTAATGTGCAATGAACTTCGTGCTTAAGTAGCTCGTAAATCCGGTGCTCGTCTATACGCTCCACTAATCCGAGAACCATGTTCGAGATAGGACATGCCTCTACACAGACATCATTATCCTTCATTTGCTTCATAATGTCTGGCTTTTGTAGCAATGCATAGCCATGTCCAATTCGTCTGGCATTGAGATCAAGCGCGCACTCGAGGTTGCCTTCGATGTCGTCAGGGGTCTCGCCGCAGTGGAATAGAAATGGAATCTCAACCTGCTCTTTCCGGCAGTCCTCCTGAAACTGCCTAAATTCTTCCTCGAAATACCGCAGTGGATATTTCTTATCGTAGGCCTCTTCTCCTACTAGATCGAAGCCGGCTATATATTGTGGCCATCTCTTCTTCATCTGTATGCATTCATCTAATGCTTCCTTCACCATAGGTTTCGGAAAAGACCTAGGCGTACAGTAGATAACCTTCATCCCGCCGAGGGATGGGGTATGGCCATTTCCGCATGGTATTCTGGTGTTGTCTAGGTATACTAACTTGCCATCAGAATCCAACTTCCTATTCTCTTTAATCTGCCCATGCTCGTCCATATCTCCGATATCTTTCATAAAATTCTCATATTCTTCGATGATGATTTCCATCAAGCCGAAGTTATTGACACCTTCGGACCCATCATCTCGTAAAACCTGGTTGCTTTTCATGAAATTTGGTCGGATCTCGGCGTACTGGACATTATCCCTAATAAATTCTTCTAAGCATTTCCTCGTATATGCCCGGAACGCCTTTTCATAATTAAATAGGCCCTTCATCATTCTTGTACGGCCGTTGAATTTCTCCCATGCTCTACAAATCCGTTAGCTAGTTCATAGCGATAACATCGAGTGTACAATACCTTGCTGCTCTCTCGCGAACATATTTGTATTGACTATTTTGGATATCTAAATCGATATCCTTAGGCCACTTTGCGTCTTCAGCTTGCTTTTGTCTTGCCTGTTCCTCCTCTTTTGTCTCGGGCTTGCTTATCTGTTCTGAAGGCTTATCTCCTGGGTTGAATATTTCGTCGATTTGCTTCTTATGGAAGATGAGTTTACTAGTAAGCCAATCGTCACATTTTATATCCATATCCCAGAGCTTAGACTCAGCTTGGCCAACCTGCTCTTGATTTTGTGATCTATAACTTTGCCTGGTTTTCCGCTCCTCATTCCATACGGAACGGAAGTATTGGTAGCGCATAAGCTGGCGTGGCTCATAATCGTCGTGGAATAGATTCGGGCCTTTCAGATCCTTGGAAGATAGTTTCTGCTCTTGAAGTATGGGGCCGTCATCCGGGTCATCAAGAATCGCCCTCGTATTCTGGAGCGTGAATACGATCTCGCAATTGTCGAAATCAGATTTAGATCGTAATTTGTGAGTAGGACTCGAGATATACATATTGGGCATTTCTTTGGCTATACCCAAGAGAAATTCGGGGAGGAGAGTGGAATTAAAATGAAGATGAAGATGTGCGCCTTTAGGTAGAGAGCGTGCTGCCTTCAACAGCTGGGTTTTGTCGATGATGTGGACATTTCGAGAAAAATGGTCTTCGGCGAACTGTTTTCCATTGTATTTATACCAACGCTCATCGGCCTCTCTCCCCTTTAGTAGGGCTTTATTTGCCTCTATCTCGTCAGAGCAGGCAAGCTTCATCATATTATCCTGAAAATGTAGCTCGACCTGAGCCCCACCCCGACGGTTTGACTGCAAGCGATCCTCCGCCATCTTGACAATTGTCTTGCACAGCTGAAGGAGCCTAGAAGGTTTTTGTGGAAAGTTGTTCATGGGTATCTCATGTTGCTCGGCATTGCCGTCTTTATATAGACTGCGAAGATTACCTCGACACATAAGCGCATATAGTGAAGGCTAGCTATTAAGGGTGAAGCAAAGTCGGGGATCGCTGATTTATCTAGTGAATGTATGGACACCCTAGGACAAGCTAGGTAAATCGCTTTTGTTACTATAAGTTACCTATGTAGGTAGGTACCTAAGGTAGTCAGTCCGTCGGTGCAGCTAAGTGAGTGGAGTGTATTAAGTGTCGCGTGGAGATCTCTCAATTGCTCTCCCGAAGCCAGGGCAATAAGGCTCTAATCTATATGTAGATAGATTAGATAATGTAGTGTGTGGCGCTAAAGGTCACATTAGGTAGGAGGGTGCACTAGTATATGTACCTAATGTACCTAACCCATGTACCTATAAGGTACGGCAGACAGGTAGGCTGACTTTTTAGGTATGTACCTCCTAATGTAAGAGGTACTTTCTCTATGTTGCTCGTCATCTCGTCCCTAAAACTCCGATTTTTAATTCACCACCGATTATAATTCACCACCTTTCATTATACTACATCTTTACAGACTGACTTAGCTACAGCAAACACTTCCTCCCTTGTTTGCTTAGATACCCATATAACCTGATGTTTGTACGAGACAAATATATGAACAAGTGTCACAAAATATGACCATCCCCGTACCACGTGAATAGATATCGTGCATTTGTCTGGCCTAATAGCCATTTATCTTTTACTCCGCCACAATTCGATTTATATTACCTACATCAGGCTGAGGGGGGCGCCCCCGTGTGCTGTACGAATCATATAGCTATCTATCTAGCCTGTAGGAGGCACCAAGTGGAAATTTAAGTTAGGCTATATTCACCGTACATTCACTATTACTGCCTCATTTCTTTGACCATTGACTAACCCTGCTTTAGAACAACAAACCCCCCTTAAATCGGACTTATCATCCCATTTAAGTTGTCCTGACGAGCATTATTGTAGTAATGTGAACGACCCGAGTAATGCTAACGATGTTCTAAAGGCTACTATCCTTAGTATCGTCGATTCAATGAAGATTCAATGAAATATATCGATTCTCGACAGCAGTATTATTGCCCAGTGACCCCTATTATGACAAGACACCACCATAACTAAGAGCCACCAACGACTAAAATGCCCTATCTGTCTCATAGCATCATCTTTGGTTTATCCTTTCCGAATATTGTCAAAACTTGGATCATTTAGTTGCAGGAGAAAGACTGCGCCACTCAACACCCATAGTTGTTAAATATCTAGATTATCAAGCACCATACTATCATTTATCTCTATTTCCTACTCTCGCCGCTACCATACATTTGCTATACCAGGTCTATGCCTCCTTTCTCCTAGGACTTATGGGCACTAAAGGAAATATGACTAGTCCAGTGAGCCTAACGAAGCTACTCGAAGGATCCGCCTTCAACAACGTATGGCATCAAGACGGCTATTTTCAAACCTAAACGATCACTTCAACGGTAGCAAACCTGATTTCCGACTGTCCGATGTCGTGTTTGCTGAGCTAGATGGACAGGCCTACTGCAAAGTCCAGCGTATACCCCTATCTTATACAGCTGACCCTATAAGATCTTCCACGATATTCTGGTTATGCTAATCCAAGAGATTATTATTGGAATTCCTATACAGCAGTAGTCTTCGACCCGCTCAACAGACGGGATCGGTCGGCCGAGCGCTTTCGACTCGATTATCCGCCTGTCCGACCACAGCCACACAGAGCACACCGCATGTGGTAGATCAAGAGAGGCCATAATTCAGTCACGATACGAGTACATTGTCAGATGATAGCGGACTACGGCTACTAGGTACTCTACAATTTTCTACAAGAATCATACCATCTTATCTCACTAAAGGGGGTTAAGACATCATTCGTTTAAATCCGAGCTTACCTACATCTTAAAGGACTGACTGTACGAGATTAATAAAGCATCTACTCATAACTAAAAAACCAAACATTCTAGAAAATGTCAGCCTTGGTCGAAAATCAAACCTACCACAAACAACTGTATAGACAGAGCCACTAAAATATGGAGCCCAAGAAAACCCCTAACTAACCCGGGTCCGTTACCATTCCACTTCCTAGGGACCCTTGTCTGTCACAACTCAACAATACCCAAAGATCCAGCGATCTGCCTTTCCCCACGCGACAGCGATGATTTCATACAGGCCTCGGAGAAAATACAGTATCATGCGGCCTCACCGCTCATATGAAACCGTTCGTGAAAACTGATATAGTTTATATCGTCTCAAGAGGCGGTGCTGCTCTACCGGGCCCACATTTACGGCGTTTAGCTGTTTGCTAGTTAAACGAAAGCGAGTCAACTTTTAGGCAGTACCGGTAATTCGATCTATCAGCCTTGGTGTAGTTAGAACTAAATTATTCTACGTTGGAAGTTAATTCTAAGCTATGCCCAAAATAACAACATGACGAGATGACGAAATGCCGCTGCAGAAACCATCTGAATGAATTTGTTAGTTGGAACCCTGGAACGACAGAGCCGGAATCTCAAAGTTAGCCCACTCCTACCCTATTTTCCTTCCAGGGGGTACCCAATGAACTCTTGACATGTCACGTAGAACAATGCGAAAGAGGTAGGGGCAGGGGCAGGGGCAAGGTAGATTTTATTCATGGGACGACAGATACTGTATTTTGAAATCCTGAGAGAATTCTGCTAAACCTGTCAAGCAAAAGAGGATGGAACTATACAATAGACAAAACACTTTACGAGAGGGTATTAATTAACTTGCTATCTACAGTAGGTACCTAGGCAATAGCGAGTCCTATCCCTTAGGCTTCTTTCTACTCTATAGGTCGACCTAAATCCAACGTATTCGCCCTTTTATAAAAGACAGACTCTTTGAAAGAGCTGTTAAACGAAAAAAATACGAATATTTCTTAGGTATGCTTGATAAATACAAATGTAAAGGACTAGTAGGACAAATACCCAAGTGCTTCTTAAAAGCTCTCAAACACAGGTAAGCCTACCCTCGAGAGCACCGTGCTCTGAGCACGGGTGCTGTGCCTAGTGTGAATCAATCGAAATGAACACGTTTCGCCGCCTTTTTAGGATCGTGATTAAGCTTGTTGGCAGTAGCTTTCTCGATGGTATCCTTCTTAGAGGTCAGAGGGGTTTTAGACGCTTTCGCTTGGGCCATAACTTGCTTCCCCTTGTGCGTAATCTTGGGAAATCTCTTGATCAGCTCAGTACTAATCCGTGGGTTCTAATCATCGAACTTAATGCTTCGGCTTTTGTTGATATCCAGAGGACCACCCTTGTAACTTCCCCGCTTCTTCTTATTCTTTTCCTTGGTGAAGCCCTTGCCCTTGGTCACGATAAGGTCCTGGTGGGCCTTGTCGCCATACTCATGCGAAACATAAGCATTGGACGACAATCTTGGGTCAATAGCAACATCCTTCCGAATTCGGGAAAAAGGTTGGTTCTGCGTCTTGGCTCCGTTCTTACCCCGGTTGTTCATTTTTGATGCAACAGGGTCAGGCGGGAGAGGGGGAAAAGAAGCAGATGCAGACTCAGGTGAGGCTTTGTCCAGAGTTACAGAGGTATCTGACCCGGCGCCATTCGGAGCTACTCCTTTGCTAGGTCGCTGTGGCTTTTCATCCTCCGACTCCGAGTCAGACTCGGAATCACTGGAAGAAGAGCCAGATTCAGGTAGTGGCACTGCTGCTGCAGCTTTCAGATCCACTTTCGATTCTTCGTCGGATTCAGAATCCGAAGAGTCAGACTCAGATTCAGAACTGGAGGACTCATCATCGACTTGGGGCTGCTTAACTTTCTTGGTGCTGTCTTCGTCTTCGTCGTCGGAGCTCTCGTCATCAGAGGATTCAGAGGACGATGATGAGCTCTCATCAGAGCTCGCCTTAGTCTTGACCTTCTTAGTCTGTGGGCGTTCATCCTCTGAGCTCGAGTCCGACATGTCGGAATCGGAATCGGAGTCAGAGGAGCTTGAGCTTTCGGAAACTGCCTTTCGCTTCAACGGGTTTTTGCCATTTGTAACAGCACCAGTAGCTGGTTTATTCGATGTTTCCTTCTCGTCGTCGCTCTCACTGTCGCTATCGCTGTCGCTATCGTCGGAGCTAGAACTCTCAGAAGAGCTGGATTCATCATCAACAGGCGCGTCGGCCATAGCAACATCTTTGGAGTCATCGCTATCACTAGAGCTTTCTGAGCTCGAGTCGTCACTACTATCGCTTTCGCTGCTGCTACTGCTGACCTTGGTGATCTTCTGCAAGGGGTCTTCTTTAGGGATGATGGGTGTGTTTGCCTGACTTGAGAATGTCTCCCACGTCTGGAATATGCTGACTAGGGAATGATGTGCCTTGTTCTTTTGTTTGCCAGCATTCTGTCCCTTCAAACCTTTCTTCGCTCTATGCTTCTGAAACTCACGATGAGCATTATCGAATCCTTGATCGGACAAGAACGACTCGACTAAGTCCATGAGTTGGTCGGGAGGAGCCTGATTCTGGCTGGTGGATGATGCCGCTGCTGTTGTAGGCGCGACTGCCGCCTTGGCAGCCTTTTGATTCTTCTTTGCCATTGCTGGTGCCGTACTGTTTGATGGTGCGGATGTAGAAGAGTTATTAGAATTGTTGCTGAATAACCAATTGGGGGGGCCTTGAGAGGATGTAGAAAGAGGTTGAGTGCGCGGGTTTCCGGACATAACCTTAGATTAATATAAACAGGTAAGTCGCCAGTGGTAGGACCTTCCTGCCAGAAAAAAGGCAGGTTGCTCTTCCTAATTGACCTCAAGGTGCGAAGAATTACGACTGGAGCTTCTGGTTGCTGAAGAAAATTTTGTGGAACGCGACGAGCCCCACCTTTCTGCCATTGACTTTTTGCTCACCGCGTGGTACCTGGGTACCTACGTACTGTCTATCGATAAGATAATGCATGACAGACCCACCTTTTCTTTAGCAAGAACATTTCCATAGTATTACAAACCGGATAGCTACCTCCTATTGTTCGGCAAAGCAGAGGCTACCTTATAGGGGTAAGTAACAAATACTTCTCGCCATGTTTACCTAAGGTAATATGTACTTGATTAATACGGAAACTTCTTAATTGCACATATTAGATAATTGTCTTCTTCTTACTCACAGGGCACCCTTCAAGTGTACGGTACTCGCCTCCAGCTGCTGGGATCTTAGATGGTGCATACACTGGATAATCATGCTTCTTGAGCATTGGCATGTTGTCGTTTTGAATCCGTCCTGCCCGAAAATTCATTATTAGCTAGAGAAGCTTAAGTGATATATCATCAGGTAGAAACGTACCAGGATGCCATGGCTGGAAGAATATCTTGCCGTGTACACCGTGGACAGCATCCGTGACCTTTTTCCATGCAGCTGCGTGATCATGGTTGAACATAACTGGCGTATGAGGCCATTCCGCACCATTGTAGTATACAAATGTCCCCTCAGCAACGATCAAGCCAGCTCCATCTTGGGCGCGATCAGCGTAGTATTTAGCACTCGCGCTTGTAGGCTTATTATCATCGATACATCGATTTCGCGTCATAGCTCCCATACATACTCGATTGCGCAATTGTATCGAGTCACCAAGCGTGACCGGTTCTAATAGCTGAGACATGATGGATTGTGCTTGAACGGACGAGAAGGTAGGTATGGGAAGGTTGAGAGAGACATGACTAGGGAATGAGAACTTGGATTTATAATACGATATCTATTTCAAGGATGGAGCTTATACCTATTCGGATTATAGATGCCTATCGATGCCAACATCATACTGATTAATAACCCGAAGGATGTTTTTCTTGGAATCGGAATCACATATTCGTCTAGAGTCATTGAGCATTATAAATCATCGGGTTAACTAAGGCAACTTATGATACGAGGGGCTAATTCGATACGGGAATAGTATTCTTTTTACATCGAAGCCCGATTAGGTAGCAAATATGGTTATAAAGGTGATCTGATATATAGAATAACAAGCCCCTTTCTCTTCGCTCGAATAATACATTGATTTCCTGTGACATAAAGAGTGAAAATCAACTCTCCGAGCCGTTATCTCCGATCTAAAATATAGGTAAGGCTTTTAATATCATCTTTAGTTCCACCCTTCTTTTCCGGTTAATCCATCTATAAATCTCCCCCTCTCCATACTCTTGGACATATTCGATAAATAACCCCTTCATTTCATCTTGTTCAAACAATATTATGGACTAAAGACATAAATACAATCAGTAATATATAACTAATAACTTACACTCTACGTCGATTGCAAGGCAGCTGACCACCGGGGTTTACTTAGGGTCATACCACCAACATCACAGAGATCGAAGACCCGAAGTTCATTGTTGAACAGTACAGAAACTCGGCCACGCTGGCTAAATTAGCGGGTTTCGACGGAATTGAACTGCTGGCTCAAGGGTAAGCCGTGTTCATAAAGCCCTCTACGTGACTATCATGTTTTGGCTGATTAATGGCGTCACAGTGGCTATTTAGTTCACAACTTCCTCTGCTCGTGAGTCTTCCGTTTATAATGATATTGCGGGTGATACTCTCGCCCGTATGCCTAGCATAATTAACGTGCAGTAGACGTGCCAACAACCGCACGGATGCTTATGGAGGCTCTGTTGAGAACCGATGTCGATTCCCTCTAGAAGTCTTGGATGCCATCATCGATATCTGGGGTCCACGGCAGGTTGGAATTAAGATCTGTCCATCCGATCACCTTAATGACTCCATCATGTCTTATGCAGAGCTCACTGAAACATACGACTACCTTATCCCTCAGTTAGTCCAGCGGAGATTGGCGTTTATCAATATTTCCCGCCGTGATTGCTACTCTGGGCAAGGGCAGGGTATCCATTCCCGTCCAGAGGGCTTTGAGTTACCGGAGAATTGGGAACCCATTCAACAATTTGGACGCCTTGTTAAGTATCCTGGTAGCGAGACGATGTTAATGGTGAACCACGAGTATACTGTCGAGGAAGCCGAAACACTACTGAATGAGGGCAAGATTGACCTTGTCACGTTTGGCCGGCCATTCATCTATAATCCAGTAGGCCGAATAGATCTGATTTAAATCTCGAAGGTACTAATGGTTTAACAGGATGTAATCACGCGGATTTCTCAGAAAAAGCCCTTCGCTGTAAATGATCGTGGTGGGTTTGTAAATTATGGACCTTATAAAACGGTCGATGAATTTTACAACGATTGGCCTCGGATTTCGACTTGACGCTACGGCGTTACAACCTGGCTATAGAAAAATATCATATATTTTCTAAGGTCATTATCCCAATACGCGGTGCAGCAACTAAACTTCTCTCTCCTTAGGAGGGGAAAGCTGGGCTTTTTACGAAGCTGGTCATCTTGGATATCGGTGCTGCTGTTAGGGTCCGTACATGTGTGCTTAACACTGCATTGATTCGAGTATTGCGAAATATAGGTATGTAGGAGGTGGGCATGTAACTCTCCTATAAGTATCTGACCTTATATCTTATAGTTCAAGGGGATCATGTAAGCTACCTACATAAATTGGAACAATTATATATTACATAACGTACATAATAATGCACATCCATGTGAAGGAGAACCTTACTCCGCGGCCGGTGCGGGTCCGTAGGTACCTTAGCTCCCGTAAAGCCGATCCGACCCAACAAACCGCCCGCACTCGGAGTAACCTAGGTACCTAGAAGTACCCCTTTTCAACAATGTTTTATAAGCTAAATCTTCCCATTCACCTACTCTTCAACTCACCTTCAAGCCTTGATCCAGCTCGACTGAAATAGAAGCTGGCCATATCGTTAAGATGTCGCTGAAATTTGAACAATTTGTAAAATTCACGACCGACTCAGGTATGACCAAATTATTTCCTTTTCAGCATGCCCGTCGTGCAAATACTTCGGGGGTCGTCTAAACGCCATGTGGCCCGGGTTAAGTAACTCTTGACTAGGGTACCCCGACTCAGTTTATGGTCAATTGAATCGGTCGTGGGTTAATTCAAATGAAAATCGCGAAATAAATTTGATATACATGTCGGGCTTGCCTGGAGAGGGATCTGATGTTTGCCTCGGCTTATTAGCGAGAATGTTGTCATGTATCTGACTTACACCCTAATGGGGGTGGGATTTGGAGTATAAAGCCATACTCTACGTTAGTTTTGTACGATTCTATAAGGAGTGGACTATACGCTCTCGTTGGCTCTTCAAGAACTTAGGAGATAGCTTTCATATTCCACGAACCAACAACTTTTTTATTTATTTATTCAAATCTACATATCTCTTCGTTGAGTTGCTAACACAAATCCACAGTCGGTCTAGAGAGGACCTTCCGCCTGTTCCAATCCATCGTGCAGATCCTCTCAAACTTCACCCTCCCCTTTAATGTGCTCCTCGAGGTCTTCATTCTCACAACAGAGAAGGCCCCCTCCCCTGCAGCAACCCGCGTCGTCCTGAAAGCTCTCAACCAACGTCTGGGACTCGCCCGGCGTTTCTTCCGGATATTCCGATTTTTGGACTCATTCAACGCGGCGCAGAAGCTCTCCTCCAAGCTCTCCGCCGCCCAGGGCCAGAAAGGAGCCGCGCCGCGCGGGTTTCTGTCTCAGGTGCACCCATGGATTGACGTCTTCTCAAAGACATTCATGGGAATGTACCTACTACTGGAAGCCAGCACGATGGTAGACGCGCTGCAAGTTCCTGGGCTAGCAATCTGGACAGCCGAGCGGGAACGCACTATTACCGTCGAGGGCCAGAGGTTCTGGCTGTTCTCTCTGGTCTGTAGCGCCGTGTACAACATCCTGGAAATATCATTCACGCTCTCTTCCGCACCACCCGCTCCAACTGAAAAAGCAGCCTCTTCCGAGAAAAAAGCGTCAAGTCGCGAAAAGCGCAAGCAGGAGCCGAAGCAGGAGATCACGACCAAAGTGTTCAAACTGGGTCGCGGTGCCACGGCTAGCATTCTCGACATCGTCCTACCGGGCAGCGTTGTTGGTTGGATCAAAGCCGACCCTGGTACCGTTGGTCTAGTTACGTTCGTAACGACGATCTTGACAAGTATGGATGTGTGGGAGAGGTGTGGACGAGAAGTCGCAGGGAGTAACTAGACCTAAGGTAGCGGATCTTGACGTTCATCACATCCCTTTGGCGAATTCGAAGAGCGCTTGCATAACTGTTTTGGATATCAAGCTTGGTTAACTTGAATAGAATTGTTGGATAGACCCACGATGTATCGTTGAAACGAAATTACGAGATCATGAAAGGGGTTGGACTGGGGATAGAAGTCGTATGAATGTCTTATGTGTGTAGGTAGGTATGGATGATAAATACTAAGGCATTGTACTCACGATTTCTTATTAATTTGAATTACTTGATAAAAATTGAGTGTCACTAGTAGGTACCTAGGAATATCTAGGAATTGAGTGCTGCCTCTGTGCGGATATGTACAAAGTAACGAGTATTTGTGGTGTACAACGTGGCTGAGTATTTCTCTAACCCTTCGTATTACGCCATCTAGCACTATAGTATAATAGACGATCCGTTCAAGTCTATTGGCCAGGGGCAACCAGCTTGCCTTCTGCTCGGGAATTGGGATCCCATCCACCAGCCAGAGTTTGTGCACCACCGTGTTCCGCTGCGTACTTCTGCATCCTCGCCTGCAGCTCGGGTCTGAAGTGGCGGATAAGACCCTGGATGGGCCAGGCAAACGCCTCGCCAAGAGCTATTAAGAAATCAGTATCACTCTTGATAAATTAGCAAAAGATCGTGATGACGACTTACCGCAAATCGTGTGTCCTTCAACTTGTTTCGTTAACTCCTGCAACATATCAATCTCCCGCTCGCGGCCTATTCCCTTCTCGAAGCGGCTCATGATTTGTTCGGTCCACTTGCTACCCTCACGGCACGGTGTGCACTGTCCACAAGACTCGTGTCGGTAGAAATGACTTAATCGGGAAATAGCTCGGACGACATCGGCGCTCTTGTCCATGACAATGACGGCAGCAGTACCGAGACCAGATTGGCTGTCCTTAAGGGCGTCGAAGTCCATTAGTTGGTCATCGCATATACTCTTAGGGAGAATAGGAGTAGACGAGCCACCAGGGATGATGGCAAGCAGGTTGTCCCAACCACCCCTGACGCCACCGCAGTGCTTCTCGATGAGTTCACGCAGGGGAATGCTCATCTCTTCCTCGACGGTCGCGGGGTTGTTGACGTGACCGGAAATGCAGAAAAGCTTCGTTCCTTGGTTTCGCTCACGGCCAAAAGAAGCGAACCAGCTACCTCCTCTCCTGCAGATCGTGGGGGCGACAGCAATGGTCTCGACGTTGGCGACGGTAGATGGACAACCGAATACACCCACAGCGGCCGGGAACGGAGGCTTTAGACGAGGCTTACCGGGTTTGCCCTCCAAAGATTCGATTAATGACGTCTCCTCACCACAGACGTACGCACCAGCACCGCGGTGTAAGTATACGTCAAAGTCGTATCCGGAGCCGCAGGCATTTTTACCGATTAATCCATCGGCGTAGGCTTCGTTGATGGCCCGTTGTAAGACGGCAGCTTCGAGGATGAACTCTCCACGGATATAAATATAGGCAGCGGTGGCGTTCATGGCTCGGCCAGCAACTAGACATCCTTCAATAAGCTTGTGGGGGTCCTTTCGCATAATCTCTCGGTCTTTGCAGGTGCCAGGCTCGCCTTCATCGGCGTTGACAACCAGGTATCGGGGTTTTGTGTCCTTATCCCAATCTTTGAAGTTCATAAACGACTGCATCGCGCCAGTAATTAGCGATTATCTTCTGGTGGGAGTTGTGATAATCCGACATACCCATTTTAAACCAGAAGGGAAACCAGCTCCTCCTCTACCTCGTAGGCCCGAAGCTTTGATCTCACCAATGATCCAGTCGTGACCCTTTAGAATGATCTCTTTCGTCTTGTGCCAATCTCCCATCTTCTTAGCCGATTTTAGGTCGGCGGGGTAACGGCCGTAGAGGTTCTGGAATATGCGATCTTGGTCTTTAAGGCCGCCATATGTTCGTTTCGGGGTTCCATCCTGGACGGTCGCGAAACATCGGTTCTGCTGGGACGTAGACTGTTGCGGTAATCTCGAGCAGGACGGTAGAGCGATACGTGATAGGGCCTTCGCGGACGCTGCCGACGGCGCGGTAGTCCTGGACAGCATCTTGAAGGTGTTTGGTTGCTCAATTGAGCAGAGGGAGTGGAGAGACCGGATGGCAATGGAGAGGGATTCGTAGGTTTTGTCGTAGAAAAGGTAAAGTAAAGTGAGGCCTTTGAATAGAAATGACCGGCCTATGATTGGTTCGGGACATCTGGAGGCGGGTCTACCGTCTGTGGCGATCAGTGGCTGAATGGCTGAGTAATGAGGTCATGTCTTCCATTGCCTTTATCTTCTGCCACTTTATCGTAGTGCGTCATGTTTAATGCTAATATTCGATTTATGCATATCTAGATAATCACCGATAAGCATATTTAAAGTGCCTATTATTGATCATTAATCCTCCTCTTCAAACAAATCCTATCTATACGCCGTCATGAGTTTGAGCCCATCAACACTCTCGACGTAGATGTTCTACCTCATACGACCCATATGAGAGCAATATGTCCTCCTCTAAACGCCAGTCAATCCTCCCGCGTGTCCAGTCCGGCCCGAAAGCTCCCGTCAACTTCTCTTCATCAATCACAATAGCTGATTCTGCCCTTCTGGCAGGGAACCACACCATCAACATCAGTTCGGAGACGGTCATACATCCTCGAGCAAAGTTAGATTCCTCTAATGGCCGAATCACGATTGGTCGGAGATGTATCGTCCACGAACGAACAAGCATTGGGGCAACCTCTGCAGATCCGACTCCTAGTGAGTCACGCGACGGCGTGGTGGTTAGCGACTATGTGACTATCGAAGTTGGCGTAGTGCTCGAGTCCGGCGGTACAATGATTGGCGAAGGTTGTATTGTTGGCGTAGGCTGCAGAATAGGAAAAGGGGCGAGGCTGGGGAAGGTAAGTTCATCATATATTCATCCTATATGGTTATGGTAAGTTGAGCGTTAACGGTGGCAAAGCACTGCACTTTAACACCCCACAGCGTTATACAGCCTTGGGAGATAGTGCCAGATTTTACAGTCGTGTACTCGAATGGTACTAGACGAACTGATAAGCGTGGCGTTACGGAGTTAAAGAACAAGGCACAGGCGCGTCAGATCGAAGTGCTAAGGAGACTTATACCCAGCAATCCCGCCAAGTTCCAATGATCTTGTTAGATACCTTTAGTTTTGATTCGACCTAGCTTATTCAATGATACCCTCTTAAGTTTATTGCCCTTGTATCACCAATGATTTATTCGGCTGCTTTACCTTTGATGAAACTAGCATAACTAAACTTGAAGCCGTACCCTATTTCATAGAGAAGGTATCATTTTCTCTATGAAACGCTCCGGGAATGGATCAATGCTACTTGAAGGGAGGCTGAGGAAGAGACTAGTAATAGAATGAATCTATTCAGCCACTCGATGAGTTATAGTATGAACAGGCAGATGTATAAAACAGTATATTTGTTAATATACATCGAACCGGATAGTTATTCCCAACTGTTTAGTCGCACTAAATCCAGGCCTTCAACTAAAGATGAACCTCTTGACCATAACATACCATGGAACCCCAGGCTTATCCGAGGTACTCTCCTCCTCCGACACTAAGTAATCTCTTCTACCACTCACGAGATCCGCATCAGCTAATCTAACAACCTTAGTCCTCTTCACAAATTTCCAACCGAAGTACAGAATCGTGAATATCGCGATCACGACGTACGAGAAGACGAAATCTACCGCTGCGAAGCCTCCGACGAAGACCTCGTACCCAGAGATGAAAACAAGAAACAGATTCAGTAGGACAACGAACCAAGCACCATACGGGTATAGGAAAGCCCGGTAAGGTAGCTCGTTGATGCTGTGGCCTTGTAACACCCAGGCCCGGCGTAGCCTTAGGTGCGTGACGCCTATGAAGGCCCACGCGATGAAAGTGGCAGCTCCGGAAATACTAACCAGATAGCTAAACACCTTCCCAGGAGTAGCAGCAATGTTCAGCAAGGCCAGGAGACCGAGCACATTTGAGAAGATGATAGCGTTAGCAGGTACCCCATTAGCTGTCGTCCGGGCGAAGACGGCAGGCGCACGTCCGTTAACCGCGAGCGCTACAAGGCTCCGTGAGGCGACATAGATGGCGCTGTTGACAGATGACAGCTGTGCCGTGATCATGACGACGTTCACTAGATTTCCACCGCCAGCCCAACCGGCATTCACAAGCGCAACTGTCCATGGGGACTGTGCTGACTTGCTAGTCGCCGTTAGAAGCGAGCTATCATTGTACGGCACGATGATTCCGGCGAAGAAGACCAAACCCAGGAAAATGATTAATATGCGCCAAAACGTCTGTCGGATTGCCTTAGGCAAGTCCCTCTTCGGATTGCGGCTCTCGGCAGCGGTCAGAGCCAACATTTCAGTGCCGCTATAATAAACTGCGGCTAAGACGAAAGTCTTTCCGAAACCGTTGATCCCGTTTGCGATCGCCCCCGGGTCCCGCCAATATCGGAATCCAATGTACTCGCCACCGATAGCTCCCGTGTTGACAAGGATGGCGACGAGGAAACCACCGACGACACAGATAAGCTTCCAACATGCGAGCCAGAACTCCATCTCGCCGTAAACCACAATGCCGAGGAGCGAGGTACACTGAAAGCCAACCCAAAAGATCAATATCCAAGCATACGACGGTACCGCATCCGTCCAAAGGCCCATGATGAGCGAGATATTGTTGTAATCATTAGCGATATTCGTCACCCAAGCATACCAATAATTAACCCCAAGCGCAAACGCTAGTGCCGGGTCGACAAATCGGCCAGCGAGCTCGATGAAGGCGCCTTGGATGGGGAATAGCGTTGCCATCTCGCCTAGGCTCTGCATGACGAAGAAGACGTCAATACCAATGATGAGAAAGCATATCAAAGCGCCGACGGGGCCGCTGTAGGAGATTGCTGAGCCGGACCCGTACCAGATACTGGCTCCTACTACGCCGCCGAAGGCGATCATTTGCTGTATTCTCTTGAGTATTTATTCACGATGGAATTATGATAGTTACTGACTAGGTGGCGATTTTTGAGACCGCGCTGTAAGCCATCGTCGATGACATTCCCGTTACTAGCGAGAATAGTTTCCTCCCTCTCCGGTGAAACCTCGTCAGGGGAAATTGACGACTTTTCGTCGTTAGCTCCTGACGTTGAAGATGTCCCCATTGTTGTGGCTAGAGTGGTACTTAGATGTTACAAGCCTTCCTACACGACTGGTCAAGATAAGGGTGAGGCTCGAACTGGAAGAATAAACAGAGGACTTCTTCTGGATGTGTCCATGCTGCCATAATGTATCATTCGAAGATCCACTATGACCGTCGGTAAGGGATGAGCATTCGGTATAGCCAAATCCATACTTAAGCCTACCCTTAATCAAGACAGACACGCCAACTACTTCGAGATTCTCTTAACTACCTAGGTAGGGTAGACACTTTGTTCCAGGTGGTATCTATAGTATCCCTCCCTATTATTGGTAGATAGTGTTACATTCGGGATTACGACATCCAATATCAGTAGGTCTTATCGCGCAAGTAGTCCACAACCAGACAAGCCTCGATAAGGACGTAGTAAGCCTTAAGAAATACTTATTTGTCGATCAGTAAAAGCGTGAAGCGGTTTGTACAAGTGTGTCTAGATATTTGGTTGCTACTGTACGTATTTTTACGAGTTATTAGATCCAAGTTGTTTGGACTGGGCCCGTTGGCAATATTATGGCATTGCTGTTTCCTTTGAGAGAGCAGGTAATAAACCGAATGAGCCGGATAGCGGCCGTAGTTGAAGATGATAACGATGAACCCGCATCGGCATGGTGATAATTTGGAGAGGAATGGTGTGATCGATATAGGTCCAAAAGGCGTCATCCCATGACCGAAACTCTTAATCAAAGGGGAAAAAATAAGAGTAATCCATCGTAGAGCTCATATAACCAGAATTTTGGCAATCAGATGTAGGTGTATGGATAGGAGGCAGCACCATATCCTCAAGCTCACGTAACAATTGAGCCAACACCGGATTAATTATACCACCTTAGTGACCTTTCTCACGGCGAAGAAGTAGTTGCCAATCTTCTCACTACCAGTCACCTCCTTCCAGCCAAGACCAGGAACGTAAACTACGCCCATACATCTAGGCTCAGTCCATTCTGTCCTGTTCTGGAGAAAGTGGGTTTTTAGTTCTTCTTCGTTGATGTACTTTTGCCAGTCGTGAGTGCCTTTCGGTACTATACGAAGCAAGTCTTCCGCCACGAGATTGGTCGTCACCCAACTAAGCCATGTCCTTGCGATAGTGCTGAGAACCAACCAACCTCCCGGCTTGACGAAGGGAGCACACCGATCAAGGAACTCGGCTGGGTTCGACACATGTTCTATAACTTCGAAGATAGACACGATATCATAGCCGTCCTGAGGCGTACTTGGAACCGGCAGCTTTTCGATAGGCGTATTTATATAAGTTAACTTAGATTGCAAGGCAGGATCCCGCTTAGCATGTGCTTTAGCAATAGATAACACCTCGGGGCTGGGGTCTATGGCCGTCACGGACGCGGTCGTGGGTAATCGGGCAGCAGACTCGGCGAATATACCACCTCCACAGCCTATATCTAAGTATTTCAGGTTATTCGAAGGTGGGGGTGGATCATCGAGGGCCGAAGAGCGACATGAGCGAATGAAGTCATGGCGCAGCGGGTTCATCAAGTGGAGGATGCGGGACGGTCCCTGAGGATCCCACCACGAGGATGCGAGGGCGTTGAAGTGAGAGACCTCATCAGGCGAAACTGTTGTAAACGTGGAATCGGCGGAGGTAGAATTCGGGGATGAGTAAGAAGCCGAGGCCGAGGCTTTCGTGACCGAGAAGCTCCGGCTTGGAGATATTATTATGCATCGAACGGGACGCGGACTGGCTGGAGAATATCGGAGCTGTCGGACAAGCGCGGGTTTTATACGGGGTGGCATGATTTACCGTCCTTAGTAACAGCTTTTACCCTCACGTAAATTTAAAACTTCTCTGTTTGGCTGCAACGGATGCTATCGTCGCGCAAGGGTGGAAGACGTTATCTCAGCAGTTCAGACTAGATTCGTTGAAAAGCGGGTTTACGCTCGCTTGCGCCACATACGCCTTGCGTGGCTCGTGCCTTTGTATCTGTGGGGCACATGTCCAAAACGGGAGAATGCTTCAAAGTACCGTTGCACGCTATTGAGACTGAAGAAACGGGCCGTGTACGTCGGGGCTGGCTACAATAAGGGGGCAATTGGTCAAGTTTTGCATAACGTCTTTACGGCCGAAGGCCAAATCTCGGATGCTATCTTTGAAGTTAAAGTTATCGTATAGGTACAAACACGGCACTGCCTACCTTACCGTCAATGGGGGGGTATAAGGAACGGTATATATACCGTATATATACTGTTCAAAAAATTGAACCGCTCTGATTCGTGAAAGGAAAGGTTCTAGTTATAATTTTTAAACGTTAAGCCTAATTGAGCAGTTCAAAAATTTTTAAACGTTTTAAAAAAAAACCGCTAAACTGAAACGAGCCGCTTATATAATGAGCCGTACTTATACGGTATAAATACGGCTCATTATGACTAAGCCGCTCAAAAGTCTGAACGGCTCAAAATTTCGAGCGGTTCATATGGTATATAGGCATATGTGCAAAAGGAAGGTACAGCATCATATTAATTGTATGGTGCTGCCATACTAATTATATGATGCTATACTTTTATCTTTTACATGTCACATATTTTTTACTTGAATGTTACAGTCACAAAGTCACAGGATCTAATTTTTCAATTGGTCAAGATACACACATCATTCAAATAGACCAATAGACATAAGCAGTTACGTTACGCGCACGTACATGGTATTCTTAATGTGGTATATATGTATCTAACAGGGCAGGTGCGCACACCACCCACACCCACACCACCCACCCACACCACCCACACCCACACAGCACATACCACATACTGGACAAGGCCACATACATACAAGGCCACATACAAGGCCACATAAGGCCACGCATACTGAATCAATTGAACCTATTCAATTCAGTCTATTCAATTGAATCTAATCAATTGTGTCTATTCAATTGAATATAATCAATTGAATCTAATCAATTAAATCTAATCAATTGAATCTAATCAATTACGTCAATTGTATGTCATATGTGTATTGCGCTGTACGTATACGGCTCAAATCTCTGAGCGGTTCAATTTTTGAACGGCTCATTCTGATTAAGCGGTATCTATACCGCTCATTGAATTAAACGGTATAGATATGGCTTAAACCCATATACGTTTTAAAAAATTAACACGTGCGGTAAGGGAGCCGTATATATACTATTCAATTAAATGAGTGGTAGAAACCTGGATACGTAAATAAGTCTAAGCGTTTATTGTAATAAACGGTATATGCACGGCTTAAAATATTGAGCTGAATATATACCGTTCCTTATACCCCCCCATTGACGGTAAGGTAGGATCGTGGGCTGCGCGTTTAAGATTTTCCTATACGTATCTCTTTTTTTATTAACCTAACCCTCCGGAGACCCTATGCCACTAATACGTACTCGTGACTGAGAGGCTATCTGATCTAGCTGCTTAACAACACTCCTATACCCGGCTGATATACCAAACCGAGCAAACGTTTCTACCACCCGACGTGGTACCCCGTTATTATGGAGGTATATGCCTATTGTCATAGGCAAGAAATTACTTTGCACTGGCGCATAAGCGCCTGCGCACAAAGCAGCTATCATATATGCCCTAGCCTTATGTGACTCAAAAATGTCAGGCTTGGCTACGTACGACTTCCGGCCAGCTCGCTGGTTTGCAAGTACGGCTGTTAAAGCCGTAGCGAGGCTAGGCGACGTGGCTTGTATTTGAGGCCAAGAGGACTCGATAGCGCTGCTAATCCAGGCCGTATTGCAGACATCTTTGACGGCGCAAGGCGCGTCGCCCGGCGCTGAAAACGACTCGGGATCGAAAGCGCGGAAGGCAGGTTGAGATATTAAATCAGATAGCTCGTCGCGAACAAGGCCCGCTGTGTGCAATACGCCTATATCACCTTCGCCATCAAACTGTAATCGGACGCCGGCTGCCTCTAAACGCTTTCGAATATTTGGCTTTTTTAGCACCCGAGCCATTCGAGATGCTCTTGACCCTATGTATGCATCATTTGCCGCCTTTCCTAAAAGCCAATCTTCCATGAATGTTTCAAAGGAGTAGCCATAACGCCGCCTTTGATTCCAGTATTTTATTGTATCAGCTGCAACCCTCCCCGGCCTGCGAGTTGTAGATGGTATAGGGGTGCCTGCGGGGATACCCTCGGGCTCCTCCTGCTCCTCCTGCTCCTCCCCCTCCTCTTCCTCTTCCTCTTCCTCTTCCTCTTCTTCAGGATTTGCTGGCGGTGTGGTAGGAGGGTCGGATAATTCTGATGTGAGACGCGGTATAACTGGGTGATTACTAAGAGGTTGGCGAGGAGAAGATGGATAGGCAGGCAAATCTGAAAAGCTTTCCATAATGATCAAATATTATAATATAATATTATACAAAAATTGATGATTATAATTAATAAATTTGGTTGACTTGAAAGAGGCTAAAATCCCCTGAGATGCCTCAGACTATGTAGAGATGCTAAATTCGTGGGAGGGGGAGGTCAGGGGTGTGATTGGTTTTAAAAAGGTGTGGCTGGAGGGTACGAAGGATTTAGCGTCACTACCTGCCTGAGCTAGCTGAGATAAGGAAGACGGAAGAAGACTGATGCCCGAGTTTACGAGGGATATGCCCGAGTTTACGAGGGATATTGTCAGACGATCTTTTGGCCTGGCCATTTTTCGAAATAGGAAGTTCGTCCGTGCGCAGCTTTTGAGCATTTTAATTGGGTGCATCCTCGAATTCTCACGTGCTCTTCCAGATCTTTACTTTTATCTTTTTCTCGAAATATGTATTTTTTTTTTTTTTTGGCTATAGCCACGGTTATTAATTACGTAGCCACGCATTGCATACTTGAAGTAATCCAAGTTTTACAAGAGCCTGGGTTCGAATCCCACATGCTCCTTTTTTTTTTTTTTTTTTTTTATCTTTCATTTTTTAAAAAAATTTTAGTAAAGCTTAATGTTCGAGGTTGTCCGCCGCTGCTGCCGGGGAAAGGCGCGCGGCGCGCTTCGCGCGCCGAGCGCCTCGGGTCCCCCCCCCCCCGCGCCGG